>NC_090649.1:373828837-373873837 GCF_040937935.1 Hyperolius riggenbachi | reverse complement strand
TCTGTGATTTGTGATTTGTAAACCACTGTTACTGTTTAAAGGATATATTTGTCAGTTTATTGTATATGGTGTATTCTGGTTTGAAAAAAAATGTATTTACAGTAGTCTGAATCTCTACTTTGCTAGCTTAACTTGGAATTATTGGAATAACTGAATAACTGAAGTACTGTGTTTCAGTCTCCCTTTATTTATTTCTACATCCCATGTGCCAGTAGAGACTGGATGTTTTCTGCACAAGGCATTTTGGTATGTGATCCATGTGCCTACATTTTATTAATAAATGTATTGAATTGCAATTTGCCAATGGGAATATTTACTGTACTGATATAATTCTAAGAATAATTCCTGTTCTGACAATCTGGACTGTAAGTATGGTCTCAAAATAAACATGCTTACAACAATTTACATGCATATAATTGTCCAGTAGAGATGGGCTGAACTGTTCTGCCGGTGAATAGTTAGCGGCGAACAAGGGGTGCTCGTGTTCACCCCCTTAAGGTAAATGCATGCAGTGTTTGATTTGCCCCCTATACATTATAATGGAGCCAAACTTGAACCCCTCACCCCAGAGTCAGCAGACACATGGCAGCCAATCAGCTATCCCGCCCACCTGGATTCCCCCCTCCCCCCACCTATCAGAAAGCCAGCACAGAAGCCATTTTGCAGTCTGTGCTTGACTTCTGTGCTAGGAAGATCAGGGAGAGTGAGTTGCTGACAGGGAGAGTGTTAGGTAGGCCTGTGTTCTGTGTCCTCAATGCAGATTCTTGCTGCTACCACATTCTCCTGAACAGCTAAGCCCTTCTTAGGGCTAATACATTGTTTTTCTTGCTATTGTAGCACGGTGGCATAGTGGTTAGTGCTCTCGCCTTGCAGCGCTGGGTCCCTGGTTCGAATTCAAGCCAGGGCACTATCTGCAAAGAGTTTGTATGTTCTCTCCGTGTCTGCGTGGGTTTCCTCCGGGCACTCCTGTTTCCTCCCACATTCCAAAAACATACGGATAAGTTAATTGGCTGCCCCCTTAAAAATTGGCCCTAGACCACAGTACTTACACTACATAATATAGACATATGGCAAAGGTAGGGATTAGATTGTGAGCTCCTTTGAGGGACAGTTAGTGACAAGACAATATATATATATATATATATATATATATATATATATATATATACACACTGTACAGCGCTGCGTAATATGTCGGCGCTATATAAATACTAAATAATAATAATAATAATAATTGTATTGCTCTTCTGTGGCCAGTGCACAAGTTTGCCATTGGAGATGGTCTGCTGGTCATAGTAGTGCACTGACCATAACCCAATAATCATTCACACCACTACTGGCATCTAGTATCCACTACTGCCCCCTGTATAAGGCCTCAGTGAAGAATCAGTGTTTTTTTGTTCACTTAACTGTCAATGAACTACCTCAGCCTGACCATAGGTGCTGGAAAACCGCAATTGCCTGCACTCCCACGATTACGGGAACAAGCACGGTGGCCACTACTCAACACTACGCAAGGTTTACTGCGAAGAGGACTAACATTTATGTCCTGGAGGTGTCAACTAGTAAAAACAAATATATGCTCACTTAACGTAATCACTAATGGTCTTCGCGGTTGTTTGCGGACTGCGGTGCATTAAACGTGGCATTTCATCTGTCAGTGTAAAGCAGACATAAACCCTTTACACTACCTGATGGATGTGTACACACACCGAATGTTTTAAAGCACTTCAACATGTATATGCACCTAAGGCTTGGCCATACATGTGTTGATTTTTCTGTCCAGTTCAAAATTTTTGATCAAATCTGTTGCTTTCAACATGTCCAGCCATATAAAACGTAACATTGATTTCAGATGGTTTAACAATTAATAGGGTGGTAAGCAATATTGGTAAATAGCAACTAAGCAGGCTGAGAATCAAAATAAAAGAGAAAAGCAACATTAACTATGCAATTTAACATGGAACAGATTTATTATTTTACTTAGATTTGCTTTGTGTCCTTAGATCTGGGTACCTTCACTGTCCAAAACATTATGAAATCATCAGATTACCAAAAATGTTTCAAGAACGTTATTGAGCTGGGTCTCCATTGAGGGACTTGAGTATTCAAGAAACTCAGTAACCTACTTTAGGGAAGAGAGTTGACGCAGATGAGGCCTAAATACTGAATTTTCTTTGTTATAGAACAGTGTTTCTCAACATTTTATTGGTATGTACCCCTTTTACAACCCTGTACTCATCAAGTACCCCCTAGCATAGTAAACATTATTACAAGTACTACTTGACAAATATATATTTAATCTTAGTACATGATAATTGGTTCTAAACAATTTTCTGAGCATTGACTATTGCTTTTAATTAGCTAAAATACTAATTTGGTGTTGATTAAATAAGGTTTATCATTTTCTAAAACTCTAATTTTTTTTCTTCTTGGTTAAGTATATCAAGCCTGTGTACCCCCTGGAACCATCAGAAGTACCCCCTGGGGTATGCGTACCACACGCTGAGAACCTAGGTTATAGAACAATGTGCAGACCACAATGAACATACCACTCTGGCAAAATAATGGGGGTTTATGAATTATTGTAAAGATACAATAATTACATTTTTAAAGGTAAGAAGAGCGTACCATATGACCCAACAAGCTGACTTACCTGAACCTTTCCCTCCCATGTCTTCTGGTTTTCTCCCATCTGATAATGAACATGGGGAGGTGAAAAGAGAGTAATAATTGCACTTAAAAAATGAGTTTGTTCTTGGAGAAATACTCTAATAGTATGGCCAATATTTATGAGCAGAGTTTAATTTTTCATTGTAGTTCTATTTAAACAGCTTCAGACGTGACATACTAATCCCACTTGTTTACCATATCAGTTTTTTACAGTTCTGTGATATATTTGCCTTTAAATATCTTGTTTATGTTCTTGTGTGGTAGCATTTAGCAAAGATTCCTATTTTTATGTGTTTACACTGGTTTGGAAAGGGATCAGAAGAGTTAATAAAATAAAAAACTGTTTCAACACAAGGACAATCTGTCAACAGTCTGAATCATTGTCTCTCTGTGTCCCTGAATTACACATTGACAGGGGAAAAAAAAAAAAAAAAAAAGACAGCAGCTGTTGCGGAAACCTGACGGAGCAATCACTATGATTGGTCATATTTACCCTGAGATGTCAGCTGTCCAGTGCCCTGCTGGGTACATGTAATCACTAGCATGCCTGCCAGAACAAGAACAGTGAAATTAACATCAAGTCAGAAACAAAGGTTATCCATCATGATGTTAATAGATGCGGTTGCAAAGTGGTAAGAGAAAAATATCATGAATCATTTAAACAAAAGTGTATTAGTCACTGCAATTCATTTTCAACAATCTTTTGCCTCCAACTTCTAAACCACTTTGAAAGATAGTTTAACCTTTTTGACGCCGTACACAAATTATCTTGGATCACATAACTGTGCTGTGGCGCCTGCGACGCATTTACTCATCTGTGCCTATAAGCCCATTCTGTCATGTGAATTTCTGATCACATGATTTTGAACTGAACAGAAACAGAGATAGCACAACTCCTGCACTATTTATCCTGAATTCAGATACTGCCATCTAGTGGGGGCAAAAAAGTATTAACATGTCCCTATACAATACACTGATTTTTTTGCCTCCCATTTTTGTTTGCATTTTCTGCGCACAATTATGCATTTTTCATGCAATTTTTATAGTTGTGCTAATCTGCAACTGAATTAGTGACAAACCGTGTGCAAAGAAACAGCAGATCATTGTCTGTCTGTTTTTCCTTTTTTGCATTTCCTGCATGTTAAGAAAAAAATCAAACCCCCAAAAATCCTGAATTGTAAGTAGCCCATTGACTCATTATATGTGAGGCAGTACATGATATCCCGCTATGTAGCAAAATGGGTGTGATTTTAGTGCAAATGCATCCTGGCTAAGTGTGCTTCCTAGTAGCCATGAAATATCACATAAGAAATTAAATTAATTTATTTTCAAATAAATCAGCCTGCAGCACTTACAACACTTTACATGGATTAACGGTAAAGGATATGCTTTTACTGATCCTGAAAAAGGAGTGTGTCTTTGCCTTAGATTGAATGAACTCCTAATAGGCATCATTTGTGTATACAATACAATGACAGAGTATTAACATTTTTAAGGCTTTACTCCCATAGGACCCTTTTCTGTGCTAACTAAAATAAGTTCTCCAAGGCAGAGTCAATTGTTCTCCAGACTAATTTGTTAACCAGACTAATTTCTAAGCATTCGTATGAATTCTGATCTCATTAGAAAACATAATCCTTTTTAACCCCCAGTCCAATCATATATTTATGGAATTATTCTTCAATTTTAGACAGAGCAATCGATGTCCACTAGAAAAAGTATTTTCTTGAGATGCTGATGTTGAAATAGTATTTACTTAAAATGTTCAGAACTCATGTACCCTGTCAGAATCCGCAATTCATGATAACCCCTGCAGCCACAAAAAAACAAAGAGTAAGAGTTATGCTCAGTCTGTGTCCATGAGATCCAATCCTTAACTTAGACTAACGCTAGCTACACTACTCTCCACCTTATAGTTAGCCACCCTCTCTTTAATATAAATGAAACCAGGGATGGGCTTTCGAGACCAGAAGGACTCAAATTCGGAATTCAAATTTAGTATAATTACTTCAGGCGTGAGCACAGGCAAAGAGGGTAAACTTAACCAGAAGTTTTCGGCGGCACCTGCGTTTCCTTATGCATCATAGGGGTAATGAAAGCCGTGTTCCATGACTCACTATTACGCGTCCTCCTTCCGGCTTGAAAGAGGAAGCGCGATAGTGAGTCATGGAATGCCGCTTTCATTATGCCTATGATGCGTAATGGAACGCAGACGTCCCCGAAGACTTCTAGGTATGTTAACTCGCCGCTGCCTGTGGTCACACCTGAAGTAATTATACTAAATTTGAATTCCAAATTCGAGTCCTTCTGGACTCGAAAGTCCATCCCTGGATGAAACAGGACCATAGTTAAAAGTGTTGACAAAGGTTTCTGGTATTAGTTCCTAAACTGAGTATTACTGCCAGAATGTATAACAGAACTGATCTGTAAAATTACAGTGGAAATAAGATAGGTGAAGTTTATGTGAGGTAAAAAAAAAAAAAAAAAAAAAAAAAAAGCACACAATGCATCGTTTTTGTTTTTTGATCTCTGGTAAAAACAGCAGCGTATAAGATGTCTGTATTCCCCAAAATGTATTATCTACGAACCCTCCCTATATTACTCCCGGCTAATTTTTTCTAAGATCTTAATACACTGTTAGCACATTTTATTTGGAAGAAGAAAAAAAAACATAGGTTCTCCCTACAAACTTTTTTTGTCCCAACTAAAATGGGAGGATTTGGTCTTACGAATCCTCAACTGTATTACCGAGCATCCTTACTGGATATGTCTCAATTATGGTCGGTGGGGGCACCTGATAAACAGTATAAACAGTGGGTCCAACTAGAGAGAAGTCCATCTAATATTCCCCTACATGATATGTATCTCAACCTTTTAGGTTTCTCCACAAAAGGGTCATTATGATCTCGCCTGATCAGTACAGCAACTAACTTAACTTGGAACTTTCTTAGTAAGCCCAAGATTTCTACAAATAAAATTAACACAGTAGATATTCCAATTACAGCGCTTCGATCTATTATAACTTATTTTCATATCTCCAATTGGATTGTAGCTGGAATTACAAGACTAAATGATATTGTAGAGCAGAACCATTTGAAGTCCTTTGTGTTTTTAAAATGGAAATATAAGTTACCAGAATCAGATTAGTATAGTCACCCACAAATAGCTCAGTTATTTAAAAAAAAAAAAAACTGTGACTATGCCCAAATACCGACTGCTATATGGGAATTTCTTTCTAAGCCAGGTAAGCGGAAAGGTGGCATCTCCTTTTGGTACAGCCTAATGACAAAATCTGGGAGTTCCCCTCTAGCAAAGTATCTTCGAACATGGGAATATGACCTGCAATGACCTTACCATTAGTAAGTGTTGAAGTGGAAAAAGCCTTACGGATGTAAGGAAATATTCCAAATGTGCTACTCATAAACAAGATTCTCCTCAAGTGGTATCCCACCCCAGTTAAATTATCTAAGATCACTCCCCATACTTCACAAGAATGTTGGAGATTTTGTTCTCAAACTGGTACGTTATAGCATTTATTATGGGACTGTCCCAGACTTGGACCTTTTTTTTTTGGGGGGGGGGAGGTAGGAAGCTTAATAATAAGGATACTAGGAAATGGACCTAAAATCATTCCTCAGCTAGATATATTCTCCATAGGGGCTGATCAGTTCCCAATTAATCTCAGATTGGTATTCACTCACATTTTGTGTGGAACACGCTATCTGATACTATCTAATTGGAAGCAGATTGACAGACCATCTAGTTCACATTTAATCCCAATACTAAAATTAAACTTGCAAATGGAAAAATTCTTCAGAGTTCGCTGCAACCAAAATAGCCATCTTGATGAATGGCCCTTTGACTGGTATAATTTGATTTAAAGTACCATTTCTCAAGTGATTAGCCTGATGTGTGTAGCTCACTAAGTTGAATCCCTCTAAAATGCAAATCAAATGGATCCTATAATTACCCCTTTACCCCATCTCAGAACTTCCCCTCCTCCCCCCTCATTCCGCTCTCCCTCTGGTGGTTGTGCCCTTTTCTACTTGCAGTCCCAGGTTGTAAAGGTTAAGAACTTGTGGCCCTGCAGTTTGACTCCCTTGAAATAGAGGAAATCTGTTATTTTTGTGACCTTATATAACTTATGTAAATTGACTTTTTGTCATTTTACTCGATTGTTGTTCAAGTTGGTGACATGGTTATTATGTTTGTTGCTCAATCCTCTTTGTTCTCTGGTGAAATTAGTCTGTGTGACTTAATATCTGATATTATACACAATTGTGTTCTAAGTTTCATATATGGAATATTAAAGTTCAATGCAAGATGTACTTTCTTAAATTTTATATAAGAAATATATGTGTGTGTGTGTGTGTGTGTGTGTGTGTGTGTGTGTGTGTGTGTGTGTGTGTGTGTGTGTGTGTGTGTGTGTGTGTGTGTGTGTGTGTGTGTGTGTGTGTGTGTGTGTGTGTGTGTGTGTGTGTGTGTGTGTGTGTGTGTGTGTGTGTGTGTGTGTGTGTGTGTGGGCAGAAGCTCAAAAGCTTAAAACGTTGTCACTGGGATTAATATTCAGAACAGTGGGTGGAGCCTAAAAAGAAAATCAAAATTCACCTGTTGATTTTCATGGGGAATATTTAATCTGCTGCCATTCTTGCACTGTTAATGGCACAAGCCTCAAACCTGGTACAGTTGGTCATTAGGTCACTGGGGTTCAAATTCAGAAAAGGGGTGGAGCTACAAACAGCCAATCAGATTTGTTTCATCTCACTGGTAAATTACAAATTATTGATGCCAATGACCTAAGAGGTCACAAACTTGGTCATTGAGTGACTGTGTGTCAAGGTTACGAAAAGTGGGCAGAACCAAAAAAATTCACTAGGAAAATATAAACTGCAGCCATTCTTACACTGTTAATGGCAAGGATTCTCAAACTTTGCCCAGATGGTCACTGGGTGACTGAGATTAATATTATGGGGAGTGGGTGGAGCCTATAATAGCCAATCAAAATTCATCTGTTGATTTTCAAGGGGAATATTTAAATTGCTTCCATTTTTGCTCTGTTAATAACAGATGCCTCAAACCTGCTACAGTTGGTCGTTGGGTGACTGGGGTTCAAATGCCAGAGAGGGGCAGAGCCACAAACAGCCAATCTGATTTGTTTAATTTCTATGGGAATATACAAATTATTGATGACAAAGACCCCAAAGCTCACAAACTTGGTCATTGAGTATTTGTGTGCTAGGGTTAGAAAAAGTGGCCAGAGCCAAATACATGCCCGGGCAACGCCGATTCTTCAGCTATTATTCATAAAAGTGGATGGAGCCTACAAAAGCCAATCAAAATTCATCTATTGATTTTCAAGGGAAATATTTCATTACTGCCATTCTTACACTGTTAATTGCACACAAGCCCCAAACTGGGTACAGTTATTTAATAGGTGACTGGGGTTCAAATTCAGAAAAGGGGTGGAGACACAAACAGCCCATCAGATTTGTTTCATTTCATGCAAATTATTGATGCCAAAGACTGCAAAGCTCACAAATTTGGTCATTGCGTAATTAAGTAATTGTCTGTTACGGTTACAAAAAGTGGGCATAGCCAAATACATACCCAGGCAATGCTGGTTCATTGGTGGGCGGAGACAAATACAAATTTCACTGGGAAAATGTAAACTGCAGCCATTCTTACACTGTTAATGGCAGGGTTCTCAAACTTTGCACAGTTGGTCACTTGGTGACTGGGATTAATATTCATAAAAGAGGGTGGAGCCTACAAAAGCCAATCCAAATTCATTAATTGCTTTTCAAGGGGAATATTCAATTGCTGCCATTCTTGCACTGTTAAGGACACAAGCTTAAAACCTGGTACAGTTGGTCATTGGGTGACTGGGGTTTAAAATCAGAAAAGAGGGTGGAGCCACAGCCAATCAGATTTGTTTCATTTCAATAAAAATTATTGATGCCAAACAATGCAAAGCTCACAAACTAGGTCATCGAGTTATTGTGTGTTAGGGTTAAAAAAGTGGGCGGAGCCAACACCAGCCAAATACATTCCCGGGCAACGCCGGGCAATCAGCTAGTTATTGATAAAAAAGCAAGTAATGCAGAAAGATAAGTCATAGAACTCCAAAGTTCTACAAACTATCAGCTGGTAAAATGTTGCACCCTTTAAATCAATCAAGAGATTGAGAAAAGAGGGCAACACAGATAACTTCATATATTTAGATATTAGTAGTTTAATCTCAAAGTTAGATGAACCTGACAGCTTGGACAAATGGATTTATAGAGAATAATTATTATTATTATTAATGAAGGAAGTTGACCTAAAAAGAATGTATGACTTCATTCAGAAAGCTTTATTGATCTCAAACATTTGTCATATGTTGTCATATGAGCAATTTTAGTATTTGTTTTGTAATTCCCCCCTCCCCCCCCCCCCCCCAAAAAAAATAAAAACTATCGTAAAAATGTTTTCATTGTATCTTAAACACTTCACCATTGAGGGTTTTTCCCCCCCTTATGGACCAGAGCAATTTTCCCATTTCAGTGCCTTTCGTTCACCAATAATTTCTATCTATCCATCACTACTTATAACAACAAAATGACCTATATCTTGTTTTTTCGCCACCAAATAGGCTTTCTTTGGATGGTACATTTTGCTAAGAATTTATTCTAAATGCATAATAATGGGAATAATAAGAGAAAAAAATGAGAAAAAAAATCATAATTTCTCAGTTTTCATCCACTATAGTTTTAAAATAAAACATGCTACTGTTGATAAAACTCACATTTAATTTGCCAGCTTGTTCCGGTTATTACAACATTTCAAATATGTCCCTAGTTATCACCTCAGTGTATGTGATGTTCCTGGGTTCCTACCTTTTCAGGAATCTGCTTAAAGGTTATTTAATGACAGCCTTAAAGGAGTCATCAAGATAATTAATCTACTCCCGAATCTACTTACCTAGGGCTTTCTCCAGCCCCTTGCAGCTGACATGTCCCATGCCGCAGATTCACTCTCTGGATGCCAACCGATGCAGAGAGTGACCATGAGGAAATGTCAGCTGCAAGGGGCTGGAGGAAGCCCCAGGTAAGTAGATCGGGGGGGGGGGGGGTAGGTTAATTAGCTTGTTGACTCCTTTAAGTAATTCAAGTGATGATGATAACGGATTTTGCATGTAAGGAAGCTTTGTGAATTGAGCCCATAATGTGTATAACACAGTAGGTTGATATAATGATCATTAGCACATAGGAATATCAGTATACAATTACAGACCAATTAAAACAGAAATCCATTGTAAACCAGTGTATATACTGATTTCTTAAAAGATTGATTGCATAGGATCATTTTTAAAGCAGACCTGAACTCAGAACCTCCTTTTTGTTCTTAAAGATACACAACAGCGAAATAACCTTTAAAAAACATTACTTTGTTACAGTGGACACAAATCCTAAAATAAATCACAGATGAGGGGGAATTATGCTAAACTCTCTAAATACATACAGGGTGCATTTATCTATGTTTTCCTTCTGTCCTGTGCAAGAGTTGAGATCCACTTTAGAAGGGACTTCAAGCATACCTGAAGTATTAGGGTGCCTGATACAAGAACCAGCAGTAATATTGGCGTGTGGAGACAGTCAACATTAAAAAAAAATACTAAATAATGTACTACATACATTACACAAAACTGAAATGGCTTGTAATGTTCTGGGGCACTATGGCTAAAATTTGTAAAATGTAAAATATGTGCAAACATATACACATACGAAGTACATTTTTTCCAGAGTAAAATGAGCCATAAATTACCTTTCTCCTATGTTGTTGTCACTTACAGTAGGTAGTAGAAATCTGACAGAAGTGACAGGTTTTGGACTAGTCCATCGCTTTATAGGGGATTCTCAGGGATATAGTTATTTCAAAAGCACTTAGTGAATGGCAGTTGCTCTGTCCAACTACCAAAAAACTGGAGCAGGGGTGGGTGCCCCGGGACATTATTTCATATTTTCTGGGAGTGCCCAGTAGCAGCTCAATTTTGGATTGCTCTACAGTCCCTATACTTTGAAGTAGTAAAGATCCCATTATCTCTGGATCCCTCCCAGGGCCTCCTGTATGTATCAAATGACTCGGTTCCAAGGTCTTATCAGGTATTTTATAGATATTTGATATGTGCAGCACAATGGTCCATTGCCTATAGATGGAAAACACCCACACTAGATTTAGACTTGGTGAAGCACCGTCTGGACATGATCAGGTTGATGGATCGAATATATTATTCAAGCATTGAAAATATAGATCGCTTTAATATAATTTGGGAAGATTGGTCGGTATACAGAGGACATCATTGATTAATAAAGTCTGTTATCCTTTCTTTTTTATTTATTTTGGTTCCATACGATTTGTGCCTTGGAGATGGGGAGGGGGGGGAAGAGGGTTGTACGTTTAAATGACCATACACTGTGTTTGATGTGTTTAATGTTGTTCAAACTACATAGCAATGTGGATTATTATATACTGTTGTACTGTTAATTGAGGAGTGATTACATGTATTTGTAATTTTTTGTATATTCTGATGATGCAATGTTGACTATGCTATATTTGCTATGTCTGCAATGACTTTTTATAACTTGATGTGTTATCCTATTTGATATATACTTCAATAAACCTCTTCATTAATAAAAAAAAAAACTGGAGCAGGGAAGCTGGCCAGCATCATTGTTTCAATCCTTTTTTTGGGAATATCTTTATAAAGAATAAAAGCCTTGCTGAGAATCCCCTATGAAGAGATGAACTAGTCCAAAACCTGCCACTTCTGTAAGATTTCTACTGCCTACTGTAAGTGACAGCATTATAGGAGAAAGGTAATTTATGGCTCATTTTACTCTGGAAGAAATGTACTTTTTATTTGTATAGGTTTGCACATATTTTAAATTTTAAACTTTTTCGCTGTAGTGCCCCTTTAAGGTTACACATTTAGCTACTGCACACTTTATATAAAGAAGGTGGATTCCTATTGTGCTAGGAAGCCCATGCTGTCACCACCACTACTCATGTTATATTGTGTCCTCTGCAGCAATGCAGAAGTAGAAACATAATTACATGGGGCCAGGTGAGTGTCAGATCAGCTTATTTATGATGACCTTTCTGGGTGAAATGCAGATGAACGCTTAGGCAAGTATGTAAATCAGCATATTATAAATCTTTACACAGTATTAGATTTATAGTAACCACAAGGTTATTTTAATTTACACAGCTTAGAAGGAAAAAAAATATATGTAAATTAATTATTTGGAAGCAATATTGGCAGGTTTTGTTTCACCTTTTTACATTTAACACAAATATATTACAATGGAACAGTGTTTTTGGAAAGCTTGGACTAGAGATATATCTTGTCCCTGGAGTGTTGATACAAAACATTTGAGTAATGGCTTTTTTGGATTTGTTGCACAGTCCTTTCAGATGTAGCAAATATCTTCACTCTGCCTGTGCATGTTCACATGCTGTATCAAGCTCTTCAGAAAACAGAGACTTTGTATGAATTCTAATTTTCATAAGCAATGAAAGGGAAAAGCAGCTACACGTGTTTGTTAGTGTGAGAAATATGTAATAATGGCCAGGACAAGGAAGTGAAATGTTTTTTGAAATAAGAATAAAAAAAAACTTTCAACTATCTCTGAGTTAAAAGTTTCCTCTTCAAAAAGGTGTATTGTGTATCCTTTTTTTTGTATCTAGCTTGCCCTTCCCTGATCTGACCTTGCTTAAACATATTTTCCTATCCTACAGATCAACCCCTCCACTTTTGCTTCAGGTTTATTTGCAGCTGCCTTCTTAAATTAGCTCCAGTAATTTATGCAGACAGAAACATTGATTTATTTAGGTGCAAGTAGTGACAGCAATTTCATTATATCTGATTGCATCTAGCCCATCTCTGGGAGATGAGAGAAAAGCAGAACACTTCCTGTAGTGTAAACAAAAGGCTTTAGCTGCCTCTTCAAAGCTACTGATGAGGGGAACTAGATAATAAATTATATTGACAGAGTTAATAAGGAAGAAGTTTGTATTTGGAGACTTTTATAGATGAAGTCAAGACAGTTAATTATATGATTGACAGTCAATCCCTATTCTTTAGCATGGCTTCTGCCTTTTCAGAATATTCAGCAACTGAATGGCTGTGAAACCTTGACTGAATTAAGTTGAACAGTGAAGTTCATCCATCCATGTTAACTAAGACTTACCTCAAGAAAGATACTGTAGCTAGAACGTTGAAGACCGCAGCCAATGGAATCCAATTCAATTATATTATTGCCATTTCATAAGAACCAAAAGAAAAACTATCAAGCAACTGTACCAGGCCGCATCCAATCAGCCACCACTTTCGATCCTGATAAAGTTTGTAAAACAAAAAGAAGAGACAACCGAGAACCCAATCTAGTGTTGTAGGTTAATGTACCTGGAGAATTTGTCAAATGGAATAATACTAACAAACAAGGGTTACCCCAAAGGCAATTAGTGAGAAGGCAAGTGGGGACCACACTTGGGTTAAGAGGTTGCTCTTTATAGTAAGTAAAATGGTAACATTCCTCCACCAAGGGTGGACAATCAGCAGCAAAAAATTATATACCAGAGGCACTGACTAGTGTTGGGCGAACATCTAGATGTTCGGGTTCGGGCCGAACAGGCCGAACATGGCCGCGATGTTCGGGTGTTCGACCCGAACTCCGAACATAATGGAAGTCAATGGGGACCCGAACTTTTGTGCTTTGTAAAGCCTCCTTACATGCTACATACCCCAAATTGACAGGGTATGTGCACCTTGGGAGTGGGTACAAGAGGAAAAAAAATTTAGCAAAAAGAGCTTATAGTTTTTGAGAAAATCGATTTTAAAGTTTCAAAGGGAAAACTGTCTTTTAAATGCGGGAAATGTCTGTTTTCTTTGCACAGGTAACATGCTTTTTGTCGGCATGCAGTCATAAATGTAATACATATAAGAGGTTCCAGGAAAAGGGACCGGTAACGCTAACCCAGCAGCAGCACACGTGATGGAACAGGAGGAGGGTGGCGCAGGAGGAGAAGGCCACGCTTTGTGAGACACAACAACCCAGGCCTTGCATGAGGACAAGAAGCGTGCGGATAGCATGCTTTGTACCGCCATGCAGTCATAAGTGTAATAAAGATAAGTGGTTCAATAAACAGGGACCACGCGGCAACGCTAACCCAGCAGCAGCAGACGTGATGGAACAGGAGGAGGCGCAGGAGGAGAAGGCCACGCTTTGTGAGACACAACAACCCAGGCCTTGCATGAGGTACCGCCATGCAGTCATAAATGTAATAAAGATAAGTGGTTCAATAAACAGGGACCACACAGCAACGCAGCAGCAGCAGACGTGATGGAACAGGAGGAGGCGCAGGAGGAGAAGGCCACGCTTTGTGAGACACAACAACCCAGGCCTTGCATGAGGACAAGAAGCGTGCGGATAGCATGCTTTGTACCGCCATGCAGTCATAAATGTAATAAAAATAAGAGGTTCCATAAACAGGGACCGGCAACGCTAACCCAGCAGCAGCACACGTGATGGAACAGGAGGAGGCGCAGGAGGAGAAGGCCACGCTTTGTGAGACACAACAACCCAGGCCTTGCATGAGGACAAGAAGCGTGCGGATAGCATGCTTTGTACCGCCATGCAGTCATAAATGTAATAAAGATAAGAGGTTCCATAAACAGGGACCGGCAACACTAACCCAGCAGCAGCAGCAGCACACGTGATGGAACAGGAGCAGGCGCAGGAGGAGAAGGCCATGCTTTTTGAGACACAACAACCCAGGCCTTGCATGAGGACAAAAAGCGTGCGGATAGCATGCTTTGTACCGCCATGCAGTCATAAATGTAATAAAGATAAGTGGTTCAATAAACAGGGACCACGCGGCAACGCTAACCCAGCAGCAGCAGACGTGATGGAACAGGAGGAGGCGCAGGAGGAGAAGGCCATGCTTTTTGAGACACAACAACCCAGGCCTTGCATGAGGACAAAAAGCGTGCGGATATAGCAGCAACGCTTTTTGCCGCCATGCAGTCATAAATGTAATACAGATGAGAGGTTCAATAAACAGGGATCGGAAACTCTACACCATCCCAGATGTTCATTGGTCATGTTACTTGGTTGGGGTCCTGGAGTGTTGCGTAGTCATTTCCAATCCAGGATTGATTCATTTTAATTTGAGTCAGACGGTCTGCATTTTCTGTGGAGAGGCGGATACGCCGATCTGTGACAATGCCTCCGTCAGCACTGAAACAACGTTTCGACATAACGCTGGCTGCCGGGCAAGCCAGCACCTCTATTGCGTACATTGCCAGTTCGTGCCAGGTGTCTAGCTTCGATACCCAATAGTTGAAGGGTGCAGATGGATTGTTCGACACAGCTACGTCATCTGACATGTAGTCCTTGACCATCTTCTCCAGGCGATCGGTGTTGGAGGTGGATCTGCACGCTTGCTGTTCAGTGGGCTGCTGCTGCATGGGTGTCAGAAAATTTTCCCACTCCAAGGACACTGCCGATACCATTCCCTTTTGGGCACTAGATGCGGCTTGCGTTGTTTGCTGCCCTCCTGGTCGTCCTGGGTTTGCGGAAGTCAGTCTGTCGGCGTACAACTGGCTAGAGGAGGGGGAGGATGTCAATCTCCTCTCTTAAGTCTCCACAAGGGCCTGCTGGTATTCTTCCATTTTGACCTGTCTGGCTCTTTCTTCAAGCAGTTTTGGAACATTGTGTTTGTACCGTGGATCCAGAAGGGTATAAACCCAGTAATTGGTGTTGTCCAGAATGCGCACAATGCGTGGGTCGCGTTCAATGCAGTCTAGCATGAATTGAGCCATGTGTGCCAGAGTCCTACCAGAATCCTCATCATCCTCTTGTGAGCATTGTGATAGTTGTTGTGATGCATCATAGTCGTCACCTTCCTCCTGGTCTGTTTCTGCTGACCATTCGCGCTGAATTGTGGAAGTCCAACGTGCACCGCTCTGGCCCTCGTCAGTGGTGGCATGAAATTCCTGCTCCAACTCCAGCTGTTCCTCCTCCTCTTCTTCGTCATAGCTGCTGGGGCCAGCGTTCCCTGAGGCGGATGGCCTGATGTTGGTACCATCACGCTGATCGTTTTCTCCTTCAGATTCCCCCAGTTGCATCATGACAGCTGTTTCCTTGATTTTCAACATTGACCTCTTCAGTAAATACAGCAGTGGTATGGTAATGCTGACTGAAGAGTTGTCACTGCTCACAAGCAACGTGGATTGCTAAAAATTTTGGAGGACTTGGCAGAGGTCCAACATGTTGGCCCAATCGGATCCACAGAAGCTTGGCAGCTGTCCGGATGCGCCTCGGTACTGCGCCGTCATGTACTGGACCACTGCACTCTTCTGCTCACAAAAGCGTGCTAGCATGTGCAGCGTAGAATTCCAGTGCGTAGGGACATCACACAGCAAGCGATGGTGGGGGAGATTGAAGCGCTCCTGCATCTTGGCGAGTGCCCCCGAAGCAGTACTGGAATTTCTACAATGTTTGGCCACTTGACGCACCTTCAACAGAAGATCGGCCACGCCTGGGTATGTCCTCATGAACCGCTGAACTACTAGGTTCATCACGTGCGCCAGGCAAGGGATGTGTGTCAGCTTAGCCAACCTTAAAGCGCGAATGAGATTACTCCCATTATCACACACAACCATGCCCGGTTTCAGGTCCAGCGGTGCCAGCCACAAATCCGTCTGTTCCTTTATTCCCTTCCAAATTTCCTCCCCTGTGTGCTGCTTATCCCCAAGGCAGATCAGCTTCAGCAACGCTTGCTGACGCATGCCAACAGCTGTGCTGCACTGCTTCCATGATCCTACTGCTGCTGGGTTAGCGTTTCCGGATGAGGTACAGCTTTGAGATGCGTTGGAGGAGAAGGAGTCAGAGAGGTAGGTGCTGCTGTTATCCAGTGGGAGGGACGGCGGTGCAGCTGTTTGCGGCGTGGGCAACACCCGCGCCGTAGCAGGTGAGGAATCGCTGCCAGGCTCCACAAGGTTCACCCAGTGCGCGGTAAGGGAGATGTATCGACCCTGTCCGAACGCACTCGTCCAAGTGTCAGTGGTGAGGTGAACCTTGCAGGCAACGGCATTCTTCAAGCTTCGGGTTATTTTGCTGACCACGTGCTCATGCAACTCAGGCACTGCAGAGCGCGCAAAGTGGTAGCGGCTGGGAACCATGTAACGTGGGATGGCCACTGACATCATGCCCTTGAAGCTGTTTGTCTCCACCACTCGATATGGCAGCATTTCGCAGGCCAGAAGCTTGGCTATGCTGGTTACTGCCACGGCCCGGGGGTCATTTGCTGGCAATTTCCTCTTGCGCTCAAACATCTCCGACACAGACAACTGAACCGTAGCGCTGCACACGGAAGGGCTGTTGGTTGTTGTGTTTGATGAACACTGGGAGACCTCAAGAGCACTACTCCGGAAAGTGACAGTGTCAGCGTCGTCTGATGTTTGTGAATGTTGTGAACCACGCAATGGCTGGGCTACTGCTGCTGCTGAGGTGGGTCTGGTGGTGAGTCTGGTGAACCCAAGGGAGGCAGTGTTGCTGGTACCCTGTCCTGCCGCGTTTGCCCACAGAGTGGGATGTTTGGATAGCATGTGGCGTCTCATGCTGGTGGTGGAGAGGTTGTTAATACTTTTCCCCCTGCTCAGGCGGGTCTTGCACACCTTGCAAATCGCCATGGTAACATCCTCAGTGCAGTCTTCAAAGAAAGCCCAGACTTTGGAGCACCTGCCTCCTTGCTGGCGATTTCTGTTTGCTCCTCTTTTGCCTCTCACTTGAACTTCCACGCTTGTGGTGCCTGAAATTGCGCGCCGCCTACCTTGTGGCACAAGGCGAACTCGTGCAGCAGTGGGTTCTTCAACAGACTCATCTGTGCTGCTGCTACGACGGCGATGTTCTCGTTCACAAACAAAATCTGGGTCTATGTCCACATTGTCCATACCCTCCTCTTCCATCTCCTCAAACTCGTCATATGTCATTGTGGGGGGCCGCCGCCGTGGAGTAGAGCTCCCCAGAACAACCTCTGCGCAGCTCACTCCAACGTCGTCTTCCAGATCTTGTCGGCCGACCTCCTGCAATTGCAACCCCTCCTGCCCAACTTGCTCTGGGATTTGGGTTTCCGAGTCCTCCTCGGACTCGCCTTGTATTTCAGTGCGCGGTGCATTTCCCACAGTTAATGGTTGTGAATCCGGGCACAACATTTCTGGCTGTTCCTCCATTGACCTTTGAAAGGTGGAAGTTTGTTGGGCTGGGAATAGCTCCTGCGAATACCCCATTGTGTCCTGAGGTAATTCATCGGACTGGTTATCTGGCAGTTGTGTGCGTGGTGTCGCTGCCGGTTGTGTCAGCTTTGTGCCCACTGGCTCCTTGTAACTGGCTGAGGACTCGGACCTCGTGCGTGATGTGCTGGTGCTGCTTAACCCACTGCTGGACGCTTGAGAGGTCATCCAAGTAATTATCTGGTCCTGTTCTTTTGGATTTGTGAGGGTTGTTGTCCTGGACAACATGGGCGGTATTGAGTGGGTTTTCTTGGGTGCTCCCCTGTGGCCTGTACATGAACTGTCAGGGGAAACACCTCTTCCCTTGCCCCTTCCTCTTTCACCGGATTTCTTCCTCATTTCACTTATCCTTACAGTACACGCTGACTGGCAGCAGTACAGTGGCAGTACAGAAATGCTATACAGTACCACTATTCCCAGCAGCGACACAGAGCACAATGCTATACAGTGGCGGGTGAGCGGTGTACCACTATTCCCAGCAGCGACACAGAGCACAATGCTATACAGTGGCGGGTGAGCGGTGTACTACTGTTCCCAGGCCCAGCAGACACAGAGTGGAAGTAAACACAATGCTATATAGTCTGGCTGAGCGGTGTACACAGAGTGGCAGTACACACAATGCTATATAGTCTGGCTGAGCAGTGTACACAGAGTGGCAGTACACACAATGCTATATAGTCTGGCTGAGCGGTGTACACAGAGTGGCAGTACACACAATGCTATATAGTCTGGCTGAGCGGTGTACACAGAGTGGCAGTACACACAATGCTATATAGTCTGGCTGAGCGGTGTACACAGAGTGGCAGTACACACAATGATATATAGTCTGGCTGAGCCGTGTACACAGAGTGGCAGTACACACAATGCTATATAGTCTGGCTGAGCCGTGTACACAGAGTGTCAGTAAACAATGCTATATATAGCGTGGCTGAGCGAGGTACACAGTGGCAGTACACACAATGCTATATAGTCAGGCTGAGCCGTGTACACAGAGTGTCCGTAAACAATGGTATATAGTCTGGCTGAGCGGTGTACACAGAGTGGCAGTAAACACAATGCTATATATAGCGTGGCTGAGCGAGGTGCACAGTGGCAGTACACACAATGCTATATAGTCAGGCTAAGCCGTGTACACAGAGTGTCAGAAAACACAATGCTATATATAGCATGGCTGAGCGAGGTGCACAGTGGCAGTACACACAATGCTATATAGTCAGGCTGAGCCGTGTACACAGAGTGTCAGTAAACAATGGTATATAGTCTGGCTGAGCGGTGTACACAGAGTGTCAGTAAACAATGGTATATAGTCTGGCTGAGCGGTGTACACAGAGTGGCAGTAAACACAATGCTATATATAGCGTGGCTGAGCGAGGTGCACAGTGGCAGTACACACAATGCTATATAGTCAGGCTAAGCCGTGTACACAGAGTGTCAGAAAACACAATGCTATATATAGCGTGGCTGAGCGAGGTGCACAGTGGCAGTACACACAATGCTATATAGTCAGGCTAAGCCGTGTACACAGAGTGTCAGAAAACACAATGCTATATATAGCGTGGCTGAGCGAGGTACACAGTGGCAGTAAACAATGCTATATATATAGTGTGGCTGAGCGAGCGGTGTACTACTGTCCCCAGCAGCGACACACAATGACTGGGGGGGACCCTGGCTAGCGTGGCTGGAGAGCGAACTACCCTGCCTGCCTACCCAAAGCTAAACCCACAGAGAAATGGCGGAGATATGACGTGGTTCGGGTATTTATTTACCCGAACGACGTGACCGTTCGGCCAATCAGAGCGCGTTCGGGCCCGAACCACGTGACCCGTTCGGCCAATCACAGCGCTAGCCGAACGTTCGGGGAACGTTCGGCCATGCGCTCTTAGTTCGGCCATGTGGCCGAACGGTTTGGCCGAGCACCGTCAGGTGTTCGGCCGAACTCGAACATCACCCGAACAGGGTGATGTTCTGCAGAACCCGAACAGTGGCGAACACTGTTCGCCCAACACTAGCACTGACCAGGATAACATATTAAAAACTGGTTAAAAAGGACATAGTGGTAAAGTTGCCTCCCATTAGATGACCTAAATAGTTTCAAAAAAAGGAACTTTTATTGAGCACTTATAAAGCTCCAAAACGGCAATGCGTTTTGCAGTGTGTAGCCCAATTCCTCAGGCAAATATAAGAGTATCTGCAAAAGAATTCATAAGCGCTGATCATGAAAAAGTAACCAACTAAGTTTATATAAAGGCAGTCAAGATTAATGATTGATGAGTGTTTGCAAGATACATGCTGCCGAAAATCGCTAACTGCACAATTTGTGTACTAATTAAGTTGTTTGTCAGGCTAACCCAAAATCACTTGAAAATGCAAAGCCAAACACCAACCGACAGTAGAGGGTAGTGATTACTAGAGCAAATGGTTCAGCTTCATCATTCAGTTTTTTCACATTAACTTCATAACATTCAACATTTCAGCACTTATTAGAAGAGCAGTGGCATGATAGTAATTGGGTAACTCATCTACATGAGATTCAATATGTGTATAAGGTACAATATATGTCATTGTGCAAGTCTTATTTATTTTTATGTATTTTTCAAACAAACAAAGGGTTTACAAGGACTTTAAGCCCCTAACCCAGAAAAAAAAGTAATGTGGGATAATCTCCCCAATAGGCATGAAGACTAGTGCTGGTGTTTGAATTTGGTATGTTGAATTCAGAAATGTGAATTATCCCGAACACCTCACTTCATCACGACCTGCACAAGTGGACAGGGTCACAGGAAGTTCACTTGCTTACGCTACACAGAGTGTTTCACATGACTGTGATGCTTCCCCCTTCCGGCTTGGCCCTGTCCATACGTGCGGGTGCTGAAATGTTAGGTTTGGGATAATCCGAGTTTCCGAATTCAATATCCAGATTTCTAACACCAATGCTAACAAATTATATATATATATATATTATTATTATTTTAAAGAAAAGGCAGGCTTTTTTTTGTAATTTTGCTTTCCTTTATTTTCTGTATCTAGGACCACTAGGGTTTGTACTACAATAACAAAGGTGCATGGAGGACATAGGAACAAAAACAGAGAAAATCTGCCCACTGTGAACACAGCCACCAGTAATAAAAAAAAAATCTAAAATAATTATATCTCCCTTTGAACCTTATAAATCTTAAAATAATATCTTGTTTTTAATACAACAGCCAGAAAGTAGGACAAGCCATTATTGGTGTGTTATTGTTCTAACTCCGTTTTAACACATAAAAAAAAAAACCTGACACCTTACTTCAGGACTGTAAAGACCTTTTACTTAACACAAAAGGAAAGCACAGTTCGGCAGCCTAATCAGTGTGGGATCTGATGTATGTAAGATGTCTTTCATCTTAGAACACGTAGAAAGGTTAATTTGCACCTGTTGAACAATAAATCTTAAACTGCATGAGTCTTTCTGTTTATAATACAGCCCGTCTGAAACCTACTGTAGCATTTGTTTTACATACTGAGACATTTGAAATGAGTAGCTGTGTTATAAAATAATTATTTTTCTCGAAACCTTTGTAAAGAAAAATTACCCTACTGTTTCTTATTAACTTCCATTCAACTCTCTTCGGTCTCTAAAAGCGGTATTCTCGCAATGGAATAACAAATATCACATAAAGCACAATGATGAAGGATCCAAACACAAAACAATGAAGAAAATTATGCATTTACTTTCTGGTGTTAGTTTTTCCTCACACTTTTAACTGAACAAACGTGTTTCTTGCATATTATATGTCATGTATACACAGTGCAGTTCAAATGATCTATGGCAGAACATTGAGACAAATTATTAAAAAAGAAAAAGCGAACAATTTCAAATGGTTAAACAATTTGAATGGTTTGAAGAATCTTGTTTCACTGCAGTGTGAGGGTTTAGTTTAACAAACAAGTTATACTGTATATACAACACATATCATATTAGTCTATTATATTTATTTTAACCTCCCTGGTGGTACGCAGTTTCCGATGCTGCGTCCGCGGGAGTTTTTTTCAAATAAAATTAGGTTAAAATGCTTAAGCTGGCGCTTTGCTAGCTAACTGTGGCCCCTAAGACACCACTGTGATCCCCCCGATCGCCGCCGGCAATATTTACCTGTCTGCGATCCCGTGAGAGCCGCAGCTTCACCATGTAGCTTCAGTCGTCACTAGGGCGATGATTGGACATGACGTCATGACGTCCGACGTAGTGTTGGGCGAGCAGTGTTCGCCACTGTTCGGGTTCTGCAGAACATCACCCTGTTCGGGTGATGTTCGAGTTCGGCCGAACACCTGATGGTGTTCGGCCTTTTTAGTTCGGGTTTGCCCGAACTACTCAATGCCCGCCGAACAGGGCCGAACAGGTCACGCGTACCCTCGTATGCGTCATCACGTAGAGGACGTGAGGTCAGAGAAAGGGCCGAAGTACCACAAGGGTACTACCGCTGAAACGCCCGCTGCCCGGCCTCAACGCGTCCTAGTCGGACTCCTCCTCCTCACTCACACCACTGCCAGCCAGCCACTGCAGCCAGCCACCGGTACTATTAACTTTCAGAAAACTTTTTTTATGGGGAAGCGGGCAGAGGGGGGAGTGCTAGCGGAGGGGGTGGGGGGAATTTCTGACCCCCCCTGCGATCGGGGCATGCTCCCCCCTTATGCCTGCGACCCCATAGGGGGGCCGTATTGTGGCATGTTCGGGGGTCCCATTGACTTCCATTGAGTTCGGGGTTCGGGCCGAACATGCCGAACATCTGGCCCATGTTCGGCCTGTTCGGCCCGAACCCGAACATCCAGGTGTTCGCCCAATACTAGTCCGATGTCATGCACAGTCCCGATCCTCCCCATAGCGAAGCCTGGAGCTGATTGGGAGGCTGCGCCATTGCGGGATCCCTGGGGGGTACGTATAATGGCGGCGATCGGGGGGAATCGGGGAAGAGCGGAGGGACTTGGGGGGCATGCTTAGCTAGCAAAGTGCTAGCTTAAGCATATAAAACAAATTTTTATAAAAAAAAAAAAAAACCTCCGGGGGCCATGCGATCCTCTCCAGTGAATAGCCCGAGCATAGGTCGAGCTTATCGCCAGGGAGGTTAAGCTTTTTATGGAGCTGTAGAATGTAGGGCAGTATGGATAAAACACAGTGATATAGCACCCACATATAATAAAGATAAATGTGAATGAAGAGAAGATTCTTCGTAAATACTGGAATACCAAGGTTGAATATGAGAGAAGGTCCTACTCATTCAAACTTACTGACTGCAGGGAAAAATGGGAAAACACATGAGACAAAATGGGAAATGAGATGAAGGAGAGGGGGATGGGAATGGCGTAGATCAGGGGTCCCCAACCACCGGGCCGCGGCCCACTGCCGCTCCGTGGGCAGTTTCCAGCTGGGCCGCGGCGGGTCTGGCCTCTCGCCCCTCCTCCCCCCGCGGCCGCCGCTCCTGTCACCTTATGAGCTTGCGCCCGCTTCCTGTCATAGATTCCCCGTAGCCGCTCTTCTCTGTGTGCATCTCCTATTACAGCAGCGCCTGTGCGGCTGCTGTAAGGAGGGAAGGAGGCGGGGCAGCGGCTTCCAGTAGCGGCGATCACCGTTACCATGGGAACCGCTGCCCGCCTCCTTCCCTCCTTACAGCAGCTGTGCGACGCGCTGCTGTAAATAGAAGATGCTGCACGGAGGAGAGCAGCTACGGGAATCTGTGACAGGAAGCGGCCGCCAGCTCATAAGGAAACAAGAGAGGCGGCCGCGGGGGGAGTGGGCTACACTGGGGCACTATACTAGCTATACTGGGGCACTATACTAGCTATACTGGGGCACATGGGGCACTATACTAGCTATCCTGTGGCACTATACTAGCTATACTGGGGCACATTGGGGCACTATACTAGCTATCCTGGGGCACATGGGGCACTATACTAGCTATGCTGGGGCACACTGGGCACTATACTCGCTATACTGGGACACTCACTATATTAGCTCTACTGGGTCAATATACTAGCTATACTGGGGCAACTATACTTGGTCACTTTGATACTAATTATACTGGGGCACTATACTAGCTGTACCGGGGTAACTAGACTCCCTATACTGGGGCAACTGTGCTTGCTGTGCCGCCGCGAATAACCCCCCCGGGCCCCAGAGAAAATTTTGGACGGTTACCGGTCCCCAGGCCGAAAAAGGTTGGGGACCCCTGGCACAGATCACACCATAAGCTTGTATGGAAAAACAGAAATTCTTAGGCTGTATTTGGACTTCTGAACGGCAGTAAAGTAAACAGTTCTATAAGTAAGAAGTCAGTGTGCTTAGACATTACACTATGCTTCTACCTGCTCAGCTGGGGAGGAAGTCTGACTTTAACAGCCAAATCTCCCTTTCATTCAGCAGAAAAAAAAAGGGGGGGGGGAGTAGTGCAAGTGCCGTATCCACACCCACAACACTGACAAGGTAGTCTTCCTCAATGAGCCAGCTTGGATCAAAATGGAAGCTCCAGCATGACATCACTGAAAAACTGGAAGTCCTATTATTTTGGGGGAGTGGAAAAATGGACCCAACTAGGAGTTCATGGGGTAGATGGGAAGCACAGAAATTAAAACTACAACATTTGCAAAACAAGAATTAACAAGAAAAGAAACCTGTGTATCTTAAAGAACAATTATGAAAGAAACTGTACTTCTGTAGGCCTCACAAGCGTATAGAGCTTTTAGCCAGCAACACTAGAAAGCTTTTCAGATGTCTCTCATCACAGCCTGTGTGAAACTATATCTTGTTTACCAGCGGCATGTAACTAACAATTTTTGGCAGTGTCAATGCTAGAGGCTAGAGCCATACCATGTAGCTAGATTACACGTCTCTGTCACTATTCACAGAGGAATGATTTACTGTTTCTGCACTGTCCACACACACACACACACACACACTGCTTTTTCACAGGTCATATGAGAACAGCTGAGGGATTTTTAGATACAGAGAAGGATCTGAAGAGAAGGAGGCTTACCTTATTCCTGTTCTTGGATGACCCCACTTCAGGAGGAGATCTCCCTAAACTATTTACTTTACACTGTGAGGCAAAGAGGGCGAGAGACAGGAACACACAGAGCTGCAGCTGATGTTATTTACACATATTTGAAGCTATATTTCTGCTTTCTATCATTCTGAAAACATTTTACTCACAGGATTACCGCTAGTGAAGATTGTTTCTGTATGCTGTATGTGCTGTACACAGTCACTAGTAATGCCCACAGTGAAAACTGTTCTCTGTAAATGTCGTATTTTGTTCACATAGCCATTTGCTTATAATTACTTGACATATATGTGCCATTTAGAATTTTGGTTAACTTTTGATAGTTGTTCTTTAAACTGTGTTTTCTATCTTTGTAATATCTTGTTAATTAATAACCAGCAATCCATTAAAAAATAATCATACAAGAAGGATGCGCAGATGACCCATCATTTTCTGTTTCAGCTAGGATTTAAAGCTCTGCCATTTAGCATTTGATTATGCAAATTTGTCCACAAGACCATCCAGTTTCCTGGATTGTTCATTTTTAATGCTTAGTATGGCTAGGCTGATAACCTCTGCTGAGACATGGTGTTATGAAATAGGATTTAATAATCTGCAATTTAGAGAAAGGTATTTTCTGCAGATGCCACTGAAGCTGGTAATGCGAGAATTATTAATACTGTACAAATGTCTAGGAGTGTTTTAAAGCAGCACAGTAACTTGAACAAATCAGTATTCAAAGCAGACCCTTTATGCTGGAAGAAGACTCAGATCTCCCCCTTAACACTTTAAACCCGAAGGGTTGTTTATTTTTTGCATCTGAGCAACTTTCACCTCCCATTCATTTTCCAATAACTTTATCGCTACTCTTCACAATGAATTGGTCTATATCTTGTTTTTTCCACCACCAATTAAGCCTTCTTTGGGTGATACATATTGCTAAGAATTATTTATTCTAAATCCATTTTAACAGGAATATTAAGAAAGAAATAGAAAAAAAAATCATTATTTCTCAGTTTTTGGCCATTATAGTTTGAAATTAATACATGCTACCATAATTAAAACTCATGTATTTGATATGCCCATTTGTTCCACTTATTACACCATTTAAATGATGTCCCTATCACAATGTACGGCGCCGATATTTTATTTGGAAATAAAGGTTAATTTTTTCAATTTGTGTTCATTGTTATAAACTGTTCTAATCACCTTGCTTCGACACCATCGTCTCACAGACTGTGAGATCACTTGACTCTCCACACCGCAAACAGGATATAGACTTTCTCAGGCTTCTTCAATGTTTACGTTATTTATTCAGGAAACAGGAATACAGATAGATACATACATCATATCCTAGCCATGCCAATCTTCATGTTGCGTTACAAGCTCGTGATTAGACTCCCTGCTGGAGTCTATCAGATACCTTCTTCCTAACTACGTTACACTAAACTACCTATGTACAGCATACATTATATCAGATTACAGAAAGGAAGAACATGCTTAGAAGTCGTCCCAGTCAGCCTTGCTAGCTAGTGCAGAAGGAAGAAGCAGAAGCATAAGAGACCTTTTGTAGCTCCCTCAGCCTTTAATACTGACTAGGAAAGAGTTAAATATGACATCATCTTCGCCACCCCCTAGATTAGTCTATTGGTGGACCCACTTGTGGTGTCATCATACACACCTACTTGATTAATAATCAATGAGGCATTTGGCCTATATGCAGGACCGTGGATGTTTAGTAAACATGGCCAATGTTTTCTGTTCCTGTGGTGTAGTGTTGAGGTCAGAGTAGTCCGATGGCCTTCTTTTAGGAACATGTTCTCAGTATCTGCGTGTATCCTCTGCTACACGCAGACCCTGAGATGCCTCTGCCTGCATCACAAAACCTCTATTTATTTTAAAGGCATACACTGCGGACAAGCCTTTTACATAAAACTCAGGCCAAGTAACTGAGGCCTACTTAAATTATAACAATCCCCCCTAAAACGGCTTGACCCGCAGATCCCAGCGTCTGAACCTCCCAGTACCTGGTTTCTTTTCTTTTATGTTTCACTTTTCGATGTTCGTGCTCACACAACTTCTCTGCTCTAGGCGATTACCCCTGGAAGAGAGAGAGCAAGACCTCTTGGTCTTCCTGTAACCAGGCTCTCTGGGGAGGCCCTACTTCTAAGTCCCTCTATACCACATGCTCAGCATTTGCGTCACTTACGTATCACTCACAAACTTGCATGACCACAGAAAAGTGAAACTCGTTTGGTTGTTACAAAACGGAGCAGTGCCAGGTGCCTTCTAAAAGAACGCCTTTATACAATCAGGTCCATCACAGGTACTACTAAACCTATACCCGTAACCCTGTATATCCCTTAATTTAAACTATTGGTTCAGGAGATTGTTTATGAGGCACCAATCCCTGGACCAGGTTAATTTGTTTTACGTAATTTTAACACGCAACCTCACCTGGATAATGATGCCTAACGTTGTCATCCCCATCCAGACGACCAGTGGGTGTAGAAAGAACTTTGGAACTGCAGAAGCCCAGTCCGAGTGTCCCTGGAACATCACCGGAACCTTTGTCCACCAGGTCAGACTGGAACTCACCTGCTCATTTTTGTATTCTACCTCGTGAAGATCACCTGTATCATGGTGAAATCTTACCTCTAACTTAGTGTACTGTTTGTTTAACCTTTGTAACAAAATGTGGTCATCTTGGATCAAAACCTGTTCCCCTTTGTCCCATGTCATGTTCTCTTTCAGGACGGGAACTACCCGTGAAACTTTGCACTTTAGAGTTCTCTTAACAATTTGAGAAACAACGTCATCCAACCTGGATGACTGGATCCATATGGGATCTCCGCTCCCACAATATGTTCCCCTTGGAAAATCTCCCTTATCGGAACAATTATGAGAATATACCTTGAATGTATCATTAGAACTTATGTTAAAAAACCAAACCTTTCCTTCCGCCACCGGAACTATCGGTTGGGCTTCAGGGTGGATCTTTTGAATGGTAGCCTCGCATTCAGCGTTATTGAGCCTGCAGGCTTCTTCACTAAATTTGACTTGCCCCGGCCAACGCAGGTACTTCTGCAAGAATTGCCCGCATGAGGACAACTCTACTTGCTTCACCTCCCCGTCTAGCACCAAAAAAGGTTGACCTCTCAGGTCCTGGTGTAAGACCCGGGTTGAGGTGGGAAATAAAGAAGTGGCGGTGCCTAAAGGAATGTTGCACCATTTCCATTTGTTCACCCAAACATCTCGAAGCTGCCATGCAAAAGATCCTTCTCCAGAAAAATTAATATACCTCCCCTTGTCCAATCTCTCGCTGACAAAATATGTCCCCAGCTGTCCTGATTGGACCTCTTCCCCCCTTATGTCCTGAGGCACACTATGTACCTGAGGTCGGGAAGATTGTACTCTCTGCAATCGTTCGATTAAGAGTACCTCTTCACTTACCCAACTATCATGAGGATAAGCTGTTGCATATGGACTGTGTAATATCGTCCCCTGTTGTGACCCGTGTGGTGTGAATGGGGTTCCCTGTGTGGGCTTTCCCTCCCCCGGGACCGCTCTCCCCACCCTCTTTGTCACCTGGAAATGTGGCTTGATCTCGATTTTTACTTCTTGTTTCGAGAACCACCCACCCTCGGCTTTCCAGCCTTTACGTGTGTAAAGTTGTTTCAGAGGCACTCTCTGTTGGTAGCTCCAGAGTGTGATGTTGTCCCCCGCGTCTCTCTGGCAGGAGAATTGACGCCTCCTACTCGTTCCTCTCCAATCTGGAACCATCTCACTCTGCATAACCAAGACAAGGTACCCCTGAATCACACACTCCACCTTTTGCACGTACCCATTGTACTGCAATGTACCTTTTAACAAACCTTTGGATCGGTGCGTCGATTCTGGGAGTGTGGTATTAAATAGCAGATTTACAATGCCATTCAATCCCCACTGCCCGCACACCTGACCCTTCAGACCTTTCACCCACATTGTGCCATGAAATTTGTTTTCTCCTGGCACAAGTGCTCTTTCCCTCCATCCCTGCTTGGTCCATCTGTGCCAATCAGAGGGAGGTGTGAAAGGATCAGTACCTTTGTCACCCAACATTAACATGCTTGGGCCTTGCATTCTCATTAACCCCTTATTATACATGAGAATGTCCTCTCTTCGTTCTCCTAGGACGGAATGGCAACCTAGGATCACCATCAGCATGGTACTCTTCATTATAAAAGCACCACCTTGGGAAAGAAAAACATTAGCACTTTGCATTATGCTTTGCTCAGACAGTTTTGTTAGTCTCTTTCCGATCTCCGAAATCTCGTGTTTTAGTCTCTTTCCAATTTCAGGAATCTCGTGTTTTAGTCTCTTTCCGATTTCAGGAATCTCGTGTTTTAGTCTCTTTCCGATTTCAGGAATCTCGTGTTCCTCCAAGCTTAGATTGGCATCTGGAACCTTTCGCTTATCCGACTGATATCTCCATCCTTGCTGCCAGCACTGCAGCTGTCTCCATTCCATATTGCCAAACACCTGAAATCGAAATACAAACAAATCAATTCTTATTAATGATTTGGGATTCGCCCTGCGGCTTGTACTCTTTACCCTTTAAAATGATCAATATATACCGTAATTGATCTCGTTGTTTTATGGTTCTCATGAACTCTGTTTACTCTTATTGGTAGATTGGAGTTAAACTTCACCCCTCTACCTCAGTACTATCCTCAGTACTTACCTGTTTAAAATATGCTCCCGCGGACTTCACCTTTGGAAGCTCGCTTCACCTTTGGAAGCTCTCACCCCATTGCAGCTCACTCCACATCCCCCCTCATCTGTCCATGCGCGGCCGTCGCATGCACAGATTACGGAGGCCACACCTGATGCTGCTTTGCAGGTGAGCCTGCAATGCTCTTACTCATTATCGCATTTACTTATCTAGAACTTCCTCGCGATACCAGCTCTGCTAGAAGTTCTGTGTGTTGTACCCTCTGATCAATGTTTGCCGTGCCACTACCTAGACTACCAAAAAAACGGCTGCCTCCCTGTAGGAAGGAGCACTTTGCACTTAAACTACACAGGGTGCAGGGCTAAGCATACCAGCGTCACATGCCTGTATGCAGATCCCTGAATGCCCACATGGTAGGTAGTCACATGGCAAACAGCGTACTGATACACTGTCACTCTGTACATGGCAATTCTATCATCTGTATAATTGCCCCAAGAACTGCGGTCAGTTTTTGTTCTTTGTGTTACAATTGATAGGAGCTGGAAAAAACATATTTGACCAATCAGTGGACGAACAAAAACGCACAAAAAAAAAACAGCCCCAGCCCAGCATAGACCACTGAGTCAAGCTCTGGCCCTGTCCACGACAAAAACCGGAAAAAAACGTTACCGCTCTGCAGAAGCGGCGACGGAAACCCGAATTGGTCAACTCCCTTTTTTCCAACTCCGGCACCCCCCTGATGCACTGTCCCCCCCTATACTCTATTGGGAACTCATGCTGCACCACCCATTAAGGTGCCCCACTTACAGGAATAATCCCGTAAGCAACTCAGTACAGACACTTCCCTGACCTGCACTGCTACGTGTGTCCCTGCACCTAGCTGGGACACTTTTCCTATCCATGCTCCTGCTAATCATACAGTAATAGCTTGTTGCACGTATCCTGGCATTCCTTTCCACGGACTCAGGGAAAACCTCTGGGGAAATACTTTGAGACCCGAGACACACAGTAGCATGTCTCTGTATTTCTACCCCCCTCCCTTTCAGCTGCTCTGCCCGGAGCCGCGAGCACAGCCTGACGTGACGTGGATCCCCCAGCCCCTCCTCCCCCCCTGCCATGACGTGTGGGGGCCATGACTCTCGGGGGCGGGCTCTCTCCACTGCCGCCATTTTGAGTCCTGGACTGCCAGCTAAAATGGCTGCTCCCATAGCAGCCTCTCGTTTCCTATATCTTAGGAGAGAAAACAAAATACACACAGAACAAACATTTTTATGCATCGTTACAAAGCATCTATCCACAATGCAGAGTAAAAAAAAAAAATCATACATTCCTGGATGTCCGTAAAAACCTAAGGGGAAATCCTTGGGACGTGGAAAACTCCCTCTCTCCACAAATCACCTGCAGCTTATCTCAGCCATAACTCAGAACTACTACAGCACGCCGCATAACTCTAAACCACATTAACGGCTAGTACTGCTGAGACAAACAACAGACGAGCTGGCTGAACAACATAACAGATGCGGATATGTACAAGCATGTTAGCAACTCTGACTGGAAACGCACGGAGGAAAGACAAACAAAAACCTCACCCATTATCTCAGCTGTCACTATGCGAACTTACACAGCTACCCAGAGACAAGGGCTGTCCACCCAGCTCCCCGAAAAAAAAGAAAAAAGAAAAAAAAACAGCTCACCGAGAAAAAACTTACTTCTAAGTTTTACAACTGTTCTCTCCTTCCCTCTCCTGTCTACTTGGCTACCTCTCTCCCCTGTCCACCACTAACACTGTTGGTTTCCCTCTGCCGCGGGGGACCCCCCCCCCCCCAGAGAAAAACAAAACAAAACCCAGAGAGAGAGAAAACAAAACATCTGCCACACAGGAACATCGAATCCTAAGAAACAATCAAAGCGCATAAACTCTGAAAACACATGCTGTATTTACATCGGAGCTGCACCTCTCCTCACCCCTCCCACCACGCACAGGAGAGATGAGAAGCCCGCAGCCTCCACGCTGCAATTAACACAGAATGTACACATTAACACATTATCCTCCTCTCATACAATAAAGATAATGCAACATAACAACGTAAAACATACTTGCCTGAGCAGAGGACTTTGTAAGCCTGCGAATTCGACCAGCTTATGGCAACTTTTTCACGACACTGAGTGGATCTCTGGAACTCCTGATCATCACCTCTGTGTACCCACACTGGCTCAGCGGATCGATATCCAGCGGCAGCTGCCAGCCGGCCTCGGAGCGTTCCAGTCACCTGCGATCCGGTTTAGGCTATGACTGATGTGCACTGACAGTCAAAGTTTAACATCCACGAGTGTCGCCGCTGGTTCCCTCGAATTGCAGCCCGTGTGTGCTCGGCTCCCACACACTCACACCAGCTTATCAGTATCAGCTTGATAAGCTTTACAGTCCATGTCCGTCTATTCCGCTTGTTTTGCTGTGGAATATCTTGAAACCACTTTCTTCGGCCCCGGCCCCGTCTGCCTGTATTGCTAGGCAGGGAAGGATTTCAGCACCACTGTTATAAACTGTTCTAATCACCTTGCTTCGACACCATCGTCTCACAGACTGTGAGATCACTTGACTCTCCACACCGCAAACAGGATATAGACTTTCTCAGGCTTCTTCAATGTTTACGTTATTTATTCAGGAAACAGGAATACAGATAGATACATACATCATATCCTAGCCATGCCAATCTTCATGTTGCGTTACAAGCTCGTGATTAGACTCCCTGCTGGAGTCTATCAGATACCTTCTTCCTAACTACGTTACACTAAACTACCTATGTACAGCATACATTATATCAGATTACAGAAAGGAAGAACATGCTTAGAAGTCGTCCCAGTCAGCCTTGCTAGCTAGTGCAGAAGGAAGAAGCAGAAGCATAAGAGACCTTTTGTAGCTCCCTCAGCCTTTAATACTGACTAGGAAAGAGTTAAATATGACATCATCTTCGCCACCCCCTAGATTAGTCTATTGGTGGACCCACTTGTGGTGTCATCATACACACCTACTTGATTAATAATCAACCTCCAGAGGAAGCCGGAAGTCCGGCGAAACCGGTAGAGGACGCCTTGACTGCGTCCTTGCCGCCACACCGTCTCCTCTCCAGCCCGTTTGGGAGTTCGCTCCCTTCTCTCCAGCCAACCAGGCGTGAACAAATCTGGACACTGCTGAGCACGCATCAAGCCCCTGGCTTTTACCTCCCATTTGGACAATCCATCCATTGCAGACAGCAACCCTGGCTACACCACGCTCAGCCTGCATGGCTATACTGCTATCCATCATCTTCATCCCGGATACGTAAGCAGCCCCACGGGCATGACTTTTGTTTGTGCATGTGGACTGTTACATCGAGCTGATGCTGTGAGCATTGGTCCTAACTATATAGTGTATACAGGATGTTTTGAATCTGGATTTTACTGCTGGAAAGTGATCAATGCTTTGCTTAGGCTTGAACTTCTGCTTATGACAATCTATATTAAATGTTTGGCCGAGCTCTGCCTGCATGCTGCATCGGAGTATGACATATAACCAGAGGCTTGATTAACTTCTTGCTGTGCTACAGTGCATGTTTCCGGACGGATCATCTTTTTTCTTATAACAATCAGACTCTGCCTATTACAATATACCCAGGACTGGCCTGCATGCATGCATTTTTGCTGGATTTTGTTATTTAGATACTTACACAATTTGGTTCTGTTTTTGACTGTATGGCCATACAGATCTGTATGTATGTTGCTGAGTTTGTATGTGCACGCTGGGATTGACTGGTTTGTGGTAACATCTGAGGCAGGGGGGAGGGGGCTGTGGGGGTGACAGGGCGGCAGACTTTTAATTGATGCTATGTTTTTTTTTGGATTAATAATAAAGCTTTTTGTATTTTGATTATATTGGTGACTATTGGATTTTTTGTTTGCCCAGGTCATACCCACCTCATTTTTCTATCTCACCTTGGCTTGTTTTGATTAATAATCAATGAGGCATTTGGCCTATATGCAGGACCGTGGATGTTTAGTAAACATGGCCAATGTTTTCTGTTCCTGTGGTGTAGTGTTGAGGTCAGAGTAGTCCGATGGCCTTCTTTTAGGAACATGTTCTCAGTATCTGCATGTATCCTCTGCTACACGCAGACCCTGAGATGCCTCTGCCTGCATCACAAAACCTCTATTTATTTTAAAGGCATACACTGCGGACAAGCCTTTTACATAAAACTCAGGCCAAGTAACTGAGGCCTACTTAAATTATAACATTCATCACTATTTACAAGCCCATAATTTAAAAAAAATATATTAATATTCTCCTTTGACATGCATATTTAAAAAGTTCAAACCCTTAAGTAACTATTTACTTTTTTTTTATTGTAATTTTTTTTAATTTTTTTGTATTATTTATTTTATTTATAAAGCGCCAACATATTACGCAGCAATTAAAAATTGTATGTGGGTAATTTTTGGTGTGGGAGGTAAACAGCTAATTTTAAATGTAAAAAAATGTATTTATTAAAAAAATGGATGTGTGTAGTTTTACTATTTCGCCACAAGATGGCCACAGTGAAAAAATCCTGGAAGCGTGATCGTACACTTCTAGGAAGAAGAATGAAGATGGGGAACTTTTTGTAACTCAGAAAAACTGCAGCGTCTGATGAGACAATGTCGGCTTTTATGCGTGGGGCTTCGATCAATGAAAGGGATTTACAATCCCTTTCATTGATCACTGGGCTAACGGCCGGCGGTGGGAACGTGCACGGGAGCACCCCTGGGAGTGTACGCAGTCTAACTGGACAAGAATGTTAAAAGTGGTTAAAGGAAAACTATTGCAAAAAGCCGTAAAAATTAAAATGCCTACATATGAATGTACATTTCTACCAGAGTAAAATGGACTATAAATTATACTTCTCGTATGTTGCTCTCACAGTGGGCAGTAAAAATTTTAAAGATCTGTCAGGTTTTGGACAAGTCCATCTCCTCATCGGGGATTCTCAGCGATTTCTCTATTTACAGAAGCACTTACTGAACAGCAGCTGGTCAATCGAACTGCCAAAAATTGTGTTCAAATGAATAGGGAAGCTGGCTATAATCTTTGTATAGATCCTTTCTAGGGAATGCTTTTGTAAAGAATAAAAGCAATACTGTGAATACCTCATGGAGATGGACTAGTCCAAAATCTGTCAGATCTGTCAGCTCCTTAGTACCTACTGTAAGTGACAGCAACATAACAAAAAAGTAATATATGATGCATTTTACTCTGGGAGAAACATACATTTTAAATGTATGTATTTTAAATGTTACATTGTTTTTGCTATAGTGGCCTTTAAGTGTGCTTTGAAAACTCAGTAACAGTTTTGAATAAACTGTGGACACCTCTTCCCAGGAATGTCTTTCCAGGTGATTTGGGTCTCTGTAAAATGCATTCCTTAGCAAGTACTCAGTGCTAAACAAGTACAGGTAGTCCTCGGTTAACGAACCAGATAGGGACTGTCGGCTCGTTCTTAACCTGAATCTGTCCTTAAGTCGGGACTACCTATACTTCTGCCGGTTGTAATGCAGCGGAAGCACAGCGGAAGGTAAATAAAGAGGACATCTTACCTATTCCATGGCTGTAGAAGGTCCCAGCGTGCTGCCTGGTAGCTGCGCGGCCCGTCTTCTCGCTCCGTCCACTGTCCTCCTGGCAGGTTCACATGCGTCGCATAATGATGCATTAGCAGGCATCGCCACTAGGGGGCTTCTCCTGATTGCGTTAATATGCGATGCATGAGAAGCCGCCGGGCAGACAGTGGACTGAGCAAGAAGACTGGCCGCGCAGCTTCCAGGCAGCACGCTGGGACCTTCTACAGCCATGGAATAGGTAAGATGTCCTCTATTTACCTTCCGCTTACTCTGCATTACAACCGGCAGCAGTACAGGTACTGTGACGCCATCGCAGCGGGCATTTGTATTGGCAGGTCGTTAGTAAGGCGGGCGTTCGTAACCCGGGGACTACCTGTACTAAGTAGGGTGTACAATAATCAATAAATAGTGGTCATCCTTACAAAATATACCTGGATTGCTCTGCAATGACACTATCTAAACTGCTATAGTGACATCTCATTTTCCAATTCTGGTATTTTCACAAGTTACTGAAATATCTCACTTTTCTCTAAATTATTTAGCCTTTTCACTCAAATCAAATATAGCTTTATTGGCATGACCAAGATTCATACAGGCATTGCCAAATCAGGGGGGGGGGGGGGGGGCATGGAACAGGATGGGCTAGGGGTATAGTGGGTTAGTTTGTCAACATTTTTGGTTTAATATATGCTCCTTTCGGTCTGTGGCATGCTGTGGTATAGTGTGCAGCTATTGTCACTGTAAATTCTTCTTCTCCCAGTAGGATGTAGAGTTTTCGCTCATCCTCTAATGTGTGAAAGTCTGGAAATAATTCCATCAATTTCTTGAAGGAGGTCTCCCTGGTTGCAGTATAATTGGGGTTAGTGCAGCAGGAAGTGATTCTTGGCCTCAAGGGTCTTCTGCTCACAGTGTTGGCATAGTCTCTCCTCCCTGGGTTTGTCTGTCTGTCTGAGTCTCCCACACTTGATTTGGAGCTGTAGTCCATTAGCGTTACTTTGGAAAGTGTTCTCACAGTATCTAAGAATCAACACGGAGGACAAAAAGTGAGTCCCATCTAGATGCCCACTATGTAGTGCACAATTACCTAGGCATAATTCCATACGTTTCTTACACTAATGTTCTTTCACAGTGACATATCGATAGATTTGATATAATTGGTCCACTTTTCATGCATTTTGAGTTGTATCCATGATAGCTGAATAAAACTGTGATAATTTAAATTTCAGTCCAACTTCACTATATATTTGCTTTGCCAGGATTGCAGGTATTTTATATTGGATGGACTCCGGTATCAGACTCTGTGCTCTGGTAACTGGAGAAGTTCCCTCAAAATGTGATCATATTGTGCAACCTTAATGATGGGAAAAAAATTGTCATTTCTTATCTACTCTACTCTTTTCTGTGACAAAGGAAGGCTAGATTAGCTCTAGCATATTCTCAGGGTGACATTAATTTTTTCCATCTTCATTCATATACTATGCATGATTGCATATGAACCTTAGAAGTCTCATGACTCTCTATTTGTGTAGCCTTTTCTGAAGTCCTTGGGCCCGTGCTGAATCAAATTCCATTTTTTTCCTTCACCAAATAGCCAATATTTGTCACAGTAGGCTGCATATAAATTGACATCAAAACAGAGTCTCATTAGAGGTATTGTCTGTCCAGATTTGGTGACTGTCATAACATCGGAGGACCATCAATCTTGGTTTTGGTCTCTAGGGAAATGTATTTTTCATCTACATGAACTAAGGAAAATAAAACATTTATTTAATGTTAGGGTCTGTAATAGTGGTAGGATAGTGACCTCTATCTTTATCATTGCCAGCTAATGCTTCTTGAACATCAAATGTACCCAAACTAATTTGTGGCCCATTGTCCCTGTACTGAAATAAAAATCACAGCCTTCTTTGGGATCAGTGGCTATAACTATGAATTCTACACTCTGCCCAGCTACAGTGGCCACTGGCCACTATGCATAACACACCATGGGGTGGATTCACTTATCAAAATAGCTGTTGCTCACGCAATTAAAGGCGTGCAACTTAATTTTCTAGCTATGCACACTGCACGCACTAGTGGCAGCGTAGCGTGCATAACTAAGCAATGAGCACTGCTAACCAAAGTCGCACAGAAGTGATTTATTGCTACTGCAGCCGCTTTAGTCAAGCATCACGGTAGAGATAAATCACTAGCGCACAGCTTTGGTAAGCAGCACACACCGCATAGTTAAGCATGCTACGCCGCCACTAGCATGCATAGCATACATGGCTAGAAAATAAATCGTGCTGATTTAATAGCACGAGCAACAGGAGGTTGCTGGTGCTATTTTGCTCAGTTAATCAACTCCATGTGACTTTTCATTTTTTCCCCCTTTTCTTTCTATCTTTTTTTTTTGGAACTCAGCTCATTAACAGAAAGTCCAACTGTTATTAGAGCTTCATCAACCCTCTCTTTCATTGGGCTATAATTTGCAGTATTTTTTGGAAAAAAATATTGAAAAATATATCAGAAAAGGGGAAACAAGTGTTTATTATAATTAAGTATAGTTTACCAAAAAAAAAAAAAAGAAAGAATGAAAAAGAAAATGAAGAGCGAATGATAAAGTGCAACTTTTTCCTTCCAATGCAATCCTATTTTTACCGGCCACACGCCGCAATGTGTCACTGTGAATGTAGCCTTAGAGAAAACATGAACATTTTTTAGCCAGCTGTATTTTTAACATACACTTGCTACCTGGCTTCTGGAATGTGTCCATCCCTGAGTTAAATGGAATTCCAATTAAAGGCCCAGGTTGAATGATCAATACAATGCCAACTATAAATCATTGCTTTACACCACTCATTACTAGCAATTATCTGCTGCAAGTGCTTTTCTATACGCAATGATAATCTCCAGGTGATTCTGCATCAAACTGCTATAAAAAGATATATTTGTTGCTGGCTCTTACTGCCAATAGAAAAACATTTGGGGTAGAAACATTGCTGGGAATATGCAACTATGCTGCAACTGATCACTGGTGTTTTATCACTCACGCGACTTTGGCTTGAGGCAAGATAAGAATGTTTTTACAATGCTTTATAAATAGTTGAAGCCAGACAGGGATATACAACGCAAGTAAATAAACATTAAGTTTGCTTTATTCTGATCATTGGTATTTAAAAAAAACAACATGCAAGGAGAAAAAATTACAATGTTTGTTAAAATTACAACAAAATATACAATTCTTATGCCAGTTTTTAAATAGCCCAATAGTAGTTCAATTACCCCTTACCTCACACCTATGGATAATATACAATAGAACGATTACCGCATTGGCCTGTATACAATTAACTTTTTCTCCTGAGTTTTCACCTAGGAGAAAAAAAAAATGATGTTCTATTTAAAATTTTTCATCACTTTGTAATTGAAAAAGTAACAAAAAGTAGTTCTCAACTCAAAATCTAAATTATTTTGAATAATTTTTTTTGCTTGCTGGTAATTTAACCACTTGAGGACCCACCCTTTACCCCCCCTTAAAGGGATACTGTAGGGGGGTCGGGGGAAAATGAGCTGAACTTACCCGGGGCTTCTAATGGTCCCCCGCAGACATCCTGTGTTGGCGCAGCCACTCACCGATGCTCCGGCCCCGCCTCCAGTTCACTTCTGGAATTTCTGACTTTAAAGTCAGAAAACCACTGCGCCTGCGTTGCCGTGTCCTCGCTCCCGTCGATGTCACCAGGAGTGTATAGCAGAAGCCAAGTATGGTCTGTGTCTGCGCAGTATGCTCCTGGTGCCATCAGCGGGATCGAGGACACGGCAATGCAGGCGGAGTGGTTTTCTGACTTTAAAGTCAGAAATTCCAGAAGGGAACCGGAGGCGGGGCCGGAGCATCGGGGAGTGGCTGCGCCAACACAGGATGTCTGCGGGGGACCATTAGAAGCCCCGGGTAAGTTCAGCTTATTTTCCCCCGACCCCCCTACAGTATCCCTTTAAGGACCAGCGCTGTTTCAGCTGATCTGTGCTGGGTGGGCTCTGCAGCCCCCAGCACAGATCAGCGTGCAGGCAGAGCGACCAGATCGCCCCCCTTTTTTCCCCACTAGGGGGATGATGTGCTGGGGGGGTCTGATCGCTCCTGCCTGCCGGGTGTTGCGGGGGGGGGCACCTCAAAGCCCCCCTCCGCGGCGAAATCCTCCCCCTCCCTCTCCTACCTGGCCCCCCCTGGAGATCCGGGCTGCACAGGACGCTATCCGTCCTGTGCAGCCAGTGACAGGCTGTCTTCTGTCACATGGCGGCGATCCCCGGCCGCTGATTGGCCGGGGATCGCCGATCTGCCTTACGGTGTTGCTGCGCAGCAGCGCCGTACAATGTAAACAGAGCGGATTATTTCCGCTTGTGTTTACATTTAGCCTGCGAGCCGCCATCGGCGGTCCGCAGGCTATTCACGGAGCCCCCCCGCCGTGAATTTACAGGAAGCAGCCGCTCGCGCGAGCGGCTGCTTCCTGATTAATCAGCCTGCAGCTGGCGACGCAATACTGCGTCACTGGTCCTGCAGCTGCCACTTTGCCGACGCACGGTATAAGCGTGCGGTCGGCAAGTGGTTAAAATGCATTTTATTGGCAAGTTTAAAAATATCACCTAGGAGAAAACTTAGGAGAAAACGTTAATTGCATATGGGCTCTTGTAGTATAGCTTGCAATAAGTAGTTTGACATGTATTATGAAAGTGCATAGTGCAAGTTGACCAACTTGCTCAATCAAGCAGGTTGCAGAAATGAGCATTCAATGAACTTAAATTTTGGGTCAACTCAAAGTTAATAGTATTTCATTAACCATCCATAAAAGAGAGACAGTTGAAGTGGAGGAGCAAAACAAAAATGGGCGTTTAAGATATACATCAAGAACAGAAAATGTTAGACTCACCCTTTCAACATTTCAGCAATGGACTTCTCCAATCCCAGAGTGTACTTCGAAGCCTTCCCTGAAGGGTATTGGCATGAAGACCAGGGGTATTCAAACCCTAGCCTTGCCAGCATCCAGTGCCATCTTTATTATAGCAGCCATGGAGTGTTCCCACACCATTCTAACTTTGTCCAATCAGTAGTACCTGTGAGTCTTGCCTTTCCTGCCAGTCAGTCTCATTAGTCCTGTCAGTCCCACTAGTCCTGTCCTGCCTCTCCTATACCGCAGGATTAACCCTTTTCTTGTCTGTGCAGCACCATTGTGGCTATTCTAGGGTCCATGACCTGGTAGCCACTAGGCGATTAAGACAGCCTAGGAAAGCCCATATCTACTTCCAATGCTGGAATCAACAGGTCCCTGACAAGAAAAAGAAAGATGTGGAAAAAAAGAGTGCAGAGTTGGATGGGGAGACTAAGAGAGGGAGGAACTGAAAGTGAGAAAGGAAGAAAATGTCAGGGAAGAATTAGGAGCTGGGAGGGATTGGTTGAGTGCGGGAGAGGAGGTAGAGATTGGAGAAGAAAAATAGAGGTGGGTCAGAAAGACAAGATGGAGAGGAGGGGCTGAACGAGTAGGAAGGAGGGAGTGAGGGTAAGCATGGGAAGGAGGGAGTGAGGGTAAGCATGGGAAGGAGGGAGTGAGGGTAAGCATGGGAAGGAGGGAGTGAGGGTAAGCATGGGAAGGAGGGAGTGAGGGTAAGCATGGGAAGGAGGGAGTGAGGGTAAACGTGGGAAGGAGGGAGTGAGGGTAAGCGTGGGAAGGGAGGAGAGAGGGTAAGCGTGGGAAGGAGAAATAATATGGAAGATAGGATAAAAGAGGGGAAGCAATTCACATACTTGCACCAGCACCATGCTATTAATATATTGTACTGGTTTTTCTCAAAACACAGTACATAATATTGCCACCGAATGGGTATCGACCTTTTTTTATTTTACATAAAGTTGAAGTTGTCAAGTATCACAGTATGTTCAAAAGTTCAAGATTATTTCTCATGGAAATGGATGGCTGTTTACGAAGGCACACAATTGAAAAACAAAATCGGTGGTTAAAATTAGTTTAAACTGTTCAGTGTAATTGGTTTTCCTAATGAACACACTCATTTGTAGTTTCATTTCTAGTTGCTTGTGGATAACATTACTCAAACATTTGTTTTCCATGATCTGCTTGAACTCGCTGTTCCATAGTGCTAACTGAAGAATCTTTTGTGCAACCATCCTGTGACTTAAGCAATTTACTTGGCAGATCAAATGTTAGCAGATGTAAGATAGAGGGAAATGAATGTTCCTTAACACACTGCCCCTCTCCCCTAGATTCACAGTCACCAGAGTAACAGCCAACCATCACCTGTGCTGTTCTCATAGCAGAATCCTAACTGAAGGTGAGCCAAAGAGCACTGCTGTTATGAATGCAGCAAGGGCTCGATAGGCCATGGTCAGTGAAAGGGTGTCAAAGAGCCTTGGTTCCTGATATTGGTGTCTCTGATTTGGGAGCTGTAACGCTGCTATTACCATTATGTCCATACTCATGCAGGCTGCGATTCCTACAGCAGTGCAGCTCTCCATGGTCAAATGTAATGGTGTCTTTCTCAGACTCTCTGCATACGTCATGACTTTGGCATGTTGTTTAGTTACTGGAGAAGCTGTTGGATCCCAGATACAGGCAGTGAGTGTGGTGCCAGCCAATGAATATCACAGTGGCATTAGAACGGTGGGTATGTCTTTACATAGTGCAGAGTTGCTAATGATATTAAAAGACTACACAACTGACATAAGTGTCCCCACCCAAGCACCCCACTTCCTCAACTGGGCTCCTGGCAACTTTGGATATTTGCTTTAGGGAAAACTCTGCCCTGTGTCCCATCATTTCTCAAACCCAGCTTTATCCACACAGTTCCTACACACGCAGTGGCGGACACAGCCAGCAGTGGGCCCCTGTGCAAAATTGTAATTGTGGGCCCCCTACGACCTGCGGCGTACATAGCGCGTCACGGCAAAATATGGGCGTGGCTACAACCTGCGGCAAAAAATAGGTGTGGATAGAACCAGCAAAAAAATGGGCGTGGCAATGACTGGATGAGGGCGGAGCTAACTTAAAGGTAAAGCGAACCCGGGGTGAGGGTTTATTTCCTTTTAAACAATACTAGTTGCCTGGTGGCCCTGCTGATCTATTTAGCTGCAGTAATAAACTGAATTACACCAGCAACAAGCATGCAGCTAATCTTCTCAGTTCTGACAATATTGTCAGAAACCCCTGACCTGCTGCATGCTTGTTCAGGGTCTATGGTTGAAAGAATAAGAGGCAGAGGACCAGCACGGCAGCCAGGCAACTGGTATTGATTAAAAGGAGAGAAATATGGCAGCCTCAAGATTATTCTCACCTCAAGTTCCCTTGAAAAGTGCAATGCAAAGACAGTGGGCCCAAGTTTTGGTGACCCTTTCCCCAGAAAATTCACATAATTGTGCAGGTTTTCTCAAGAAAATACACATCATGTCGGCAGATATGCCCAGAAAATACGTGCAATCATGTCGGCAGATATGCCCAGAAAATACGTGAAATCATGTCGGCAGATATGCCCAGAAAATACGTGCAATCATGTCGGCAGATATGCCCAGAAAATACGTGCAATCATGTCGGCAGATATGCCCAGAAAATACGTGCAATCATGTCGGCAGATATGCCCAGAAAATACGTGCAATCAAGTCGGCAGATATGCCCAGAAAATACGTGCAATCAAGTCGGCAGATATGCCCAGAAAATACGTGCAATCAAGTCGGCAGATATGCCCAGAAAATACGTGCAATCATGTCAGCAGATATGCCAGAAAATACATGCAATCATGTCGGCAGATTTGCGCAGAAAATACATGCAATCATGTGGCAGACCTGCCCAGAACATTCACCTGCTAATATAAATAAAAAAACAAAAACATTTACTCACCTGCAGCAGCAGACCTCCTGTCCCAGCCTCCATCCGGCGCGCAGCTCCCATGGGTGGTTGGGTGGATAGGTAGCCTGGTGGGTGGGTGAGTGGGTGGGTGGGTAGGTAGCCTGGTGGGTGGGTTGGTAACTAGCCCGGTAGGTAGGTAGCCTGGTGGGTGGGTAGGTAGGTAGCCTGGTGGGTGGGTGGGTAGGTAGGTAGCCTGGTGGGTGGGTAGGTAGCCTGGTGGGTGGGTAAATAGCCGGGTGGGTGGGTAGGTAGGTAGCCGGGTGGTAGGTAGGTAGCCAGGTGGGTGGTTAGGTAGGTAGCCGGGTGGGTAGGTAGGTAGGAAGCCTGGTGGGTGGGTAGGTAGCCGGGTGGGTAGGTAGGAAGCCTGGTGGGTGGTTAGATAGCCGGGTGGGTAGGAAGGTAGCCGGGTGGGTAGGTAGCCTGGTGGGTGGGTAGGTAGCCGGGTGGGTGGTTAGGTAGGTAGCCGGGTGGGTAGGTAGGTAGCCAGGTGGGTGGTTAGGTAGGTAGCCGGGTGGGTAGGTAGGTAGGAACCCTGGTGGGTGGTTAGGTGGCCGGGTGGGTGGGTAGGTAGGTAGGAAGCCTGGTGGGTGGGTAGGTAGCCGGGTGGGTAGGTAGGAAGCCTGGTGGGTGGGTAGGTAGCCGGGTGGGTAGGTGGGTAGGTAGCCGGGTGGATAGGTAGGTAGCCGGGTGGGTAGGTAGCCGGGTGGGTGGGTAGGTAGGTAGCCGGGTGGGTAGGTAGGTAGCCAGGTGGGTGGTTAGGTAGGTAGCCGGGTGGGTAGGTAGGTAGGAAGCCTGGTGGGTGGGTAGGTAGCCGGGTGGGTAGGTAGGAAGCCTGGTGGGTGGTTAGGTAGCCGGGTGGGTAGGTAGGTAGCCGGGTGGGTAGGTAGCCTGGTGGGTGGGTAGGTAGCCAGGTGGGTGGTTAGGTAGGTAGCCGGGTGGGTAGGTAGGTAGGAAGCCTGGTGGGTGGTTAGGTAGCCGGGTGGGTGGGTAGGTAGGTAGGTAGGAAGCCTGGTGGGTGGGTAGGTACCCGGGTGGGTAGGTGGTTAGGTAGCCGAGTGGGTAGGTAGGTAGGTAGCCGGGTGGGTAGGTAGCCGGGTGGGTGGGTGGGTAGGTAGCCGGGTGGGTGGGTGGGTAGGTAGCCGGGTGGGTAGGTAGGTAGGAAGCCAGGTGGGTGGTTAGGTAGCCGGGTGGGTAGGTAGGTAGGAACCCTGGTGGGTGGTTAGGTAGCCGGGTGGGTAGGTAGGAAGGAAGCCGGATGAGTATGCAGGTAGCCCTTTAAGTATCCGGGTGGGGGCCCGACTCCCATCCTCCCTCCCTCACTTCCTCACCTCGGAGAGCCCCCCTCCCGATATGCGCGGCGGGAGAGCAAGCGAGCGGCAAATGCAGGAAGTCTTCAGGGCTCCAGGCAGACGCTAGAGGCCCAGCCGCTTGGTCTCCAATATGTCGCCAACTCTGTCGACATATTGGAGACCAAGCGGCTGCCGGCTGAGCCCTCTAGCGTCTGCCTGGAGACCCGGATTTGCCGCTCGCCGCGCATACCGGGAGGGGGGCCCCCCGAGGTGAGGGAGGGAGGGAGGATAGGAGTCGGGGCCCCCCGGAGGAAAAAATAATAAAAAAAATAATATATATATATATATATATATATATATATATATATATATATATATATATATATATATATATATATATATATATATACTTAATGGGCCCCTGAAGAAAACGGAACTTCAGGGGCCCTCGTGCGGCCACTGTCCACAC